>NC_057810.1:363941086-363941816 GCF_018294505.1 Triticum aestivum
AGGAAGTGCGTCCGGGCAAAAAAACACGATTCGCCCCCCTGACTGCTGGGACCCACCAGCTACATCTTCGCACGCAAAGGAAGTGCGTCTGGGCAAAAAAAACTATTCACCCCTCTGACTGTTGGGACCCACCAGCTACATTTTCGCACGCAAGGAAGTGCGTGACAGTCGGGACCCACCTGGTCGAAGCGAACATAGCGTTGTCATTCTGGTCGCGAACGTGTACGTACATACTAGTCGTTGTAGAGGCACGCACGTGTCGTAGTAGAGCCACACACGTAGCATGTACATGTACGTACAGCGGCCAGGGTGCAAGAAAGAAAATACGGCTACGTACAGACATACGGGCAGGGTCTTGAACGCCTACTCGCGCATACGTACGGCCAGGTCTCATGTGCATGGCTGGGTCGGAATGGAGAAACAACATCGTCATCGTGTTCATGGGGAGCCAACCGGCTGGGTCAGAACGGAATGTGTGGTCGTGTTCATCGAGAGGGCTTGGACGGAACATGCGATGGAAACGAGGCCTGGCGTACCGCACAATGGAGGAAACGGACCACCTACGTTCGGAACAGGGTCCTGTTGATCGGGAGGGGTGTGGCGTATCGCAAAACGGAGGAAATGGACCTCCTACGGTCGAAACGGGGGTCCTGTTGATCGAGAGGGGTGTGGCGTACCGCAAAACGGATGAAACTGACCTCCTACGGTCGATACGGGGGTCCTGTTAATC